>NC_072445.2:43595000-43610000 GCF_028878055.3 Symphalangus syndactylus
CTTTTTCTTTCTTTCTTTCCTTTCTTTCTTTCTTTCTTTCTTTCTTTCTTTCTTTCTTTCTTTCTTTCTTTCTTTCCTTCTTTCTTTCTTTCTTCTTTCTCTCTTTCTCTCTCTCTTTCTTTCTTTCTTTCTTTCTTTCTTTCTTTCTTTCTTCCTTCCTTCCTTCCTTCCTTCCTTCCTTCCTTCCTTCCTTCCTTCCTTCCTCCCTCCCTCCTTCTCTCTCTCTTTCTTTCTTGTTCTTCTGGTACAGACGGGGTCTCACCATGCTGCCCAGGCTGGTCTCAAATCCCTGGGCTCAGGCACTCCTCCTGCCTCAGCCTCCCAAAGTGCTGGGATTACAAGCATGAGCCACAGCACCTGGCCACTTTTTTCTTCTATAATATAAACTTTTTTTCTTTTTTCTATAAAAGTTTTTATTCTATGAAAAGCTTTAGCTGCATTTTGTTATATTTTGTTATCATTTTTATTTAGTTCAAAATAATTTAAATCTCCCTTGTGATATATTATTTGGTTTTAGGTTATTTTGTTTAATTTACGTTAATTGATATCTGGTTTAATTCTGTCGTGGTCAGAAAATATACTTCCTGTAATTTCAGTCCTTTTAAGCTTACTGTGACTTATTTTTTAGTCCAAAATAAGGTCTGTCTTGGTAAGTATTCTATGAGCGCTTGAAAAGAAAGTTTTCTGTTATTGCTGAGAAGAGCATTATATAAATGTTAATGACGTCAAATTTGTGGTAATGTGGTTCAAATCTTCTGTATTCGTACTGAATTTTCAGACTACTTGTTCTATCAATTACTGAGAAAGAAGTGTTAAAATTTCCAACTATCAGCCTGGCGCAGTGGCACACGCCTGTTATCCCAGCACTTTGGGAGGCCGAGGGGGGTGGATCACCTGAGGTCAGGAATTTGAGACCAGCCTGACCAACATAGTGAAACCTCGTCTCTACTAAAAATACAAAAATTAGCTGGGTGTGGTGGTGGGCACCTGTAATCCCAGCTACTTGGGAGGCTGAGGCAGGAGAATCACTTGAACCCGGGAGGCGGAGGTTGCAGTGAGCCGAGATCGCACCACGGCGCTCCAGCCTGGGCAACAGAGCAAGACTCTGTCTCAAAAAATAAATAAATAAATAAATAAATAAATAAATAAATAAATAATAAAAAATGTAATTTCCAACTATATTTGAGTAATTTTTCTATTTCTCCTTGCAGTTTAGCAGGTTTTGCTACACATATTTTGAAACACTATTTGTAGGTGCATACATGTAGGGTTGTGGCTTCTTGGTGTATTGACCTCTTTATCATTATTAAATGTTCCTCTTAATCTGATTATAGTCAGTAAATAGGGCAATTTCTTTCTCATTTGTTCCCTTTTCCCAGGTATCAAAATTAGTCACTGCCTATTGTCTATCTGAAGAAAGTGGTTATATATACTTTGTACAGTTTTCCAGTTGTTTAAGGTGGTAGGGTAAGTCTGGTTTCTATTACTTTACCATGGGGAAGAAACAGGAGTCCTTTTGGCACTGGTCTTAAAATGACCAATTTGACTTTAATCCTGGTGGCAAATCACCCTTTCCTTTGAGTTGTGTTTACTGATCCTCTTCCTCCATGATCCTTTTCTTGACTATACACTTTACTGCAACTAATTTTATTCATAATTAACAATGTGAGAGTCAACAATTGCAACAGGCCCATGAAAAATAATTGGTTATTAGATACATGGATACCTTCTTTTATAAAATGTTTGTTCAAGTTTTTGATCATTTAGTTGAGTCATTGATACGTAGCAGTCAGGATTCAACAAAAGAAGCAGAACCACTGGGATGCCCTTCAAGCTTCAGCATTATAAAGACTGTGGGGCAGGTTATCAAGAAAGGAAGAAGGAGGTAAAGTGGGGAATATTAGAACAAGCTGGAACCCACAAGCATGAACTGGAGCCCCACGGGATGAACTGAAATCTGTGTCAGCTCTTGTTGCCTCTCCTTGGTGTTGTAGTATTCTACAGAAGACAGGGTCCTTTGCTTGAAACTAAACACAAACATTTGGTTCAAAAATTACAGAGGTTGAAGGAGAACCCACAGGAAGGTGGGGTAGTTGCAGGTAGAAATACTGCCATGTGACAAGATAAGTCAGCAAGTGAGTTAGCATGAGCTACAAAATGACTGCTACTTAGCTTTCTTTCTCAAATCTTCTGCAAGAATATCTCTTGGGGACCATCCTAACCAGAGACACACAGAGAAAGAAATTCTGGGGAATGTAGTTCAGCCTGGCTAAGTTGATACCATAGCAGTGAAGATAATGTTTGGTATCAATTAAAAATAAAATTTAAATTAAAAAAAGAAAATGTGTTAATTTTACATATATAATTAATAACTTAATTGAAGATTTGCAATAAGTCATGATATACATGTTGTATAAGTCCTCCAACTTTGCTATCTTCTTTAATCTTTTCTGTTTTAATTTTTTTCTATTTTTTCTTTTCTTTGAATCTGTAAACTAGAGATTTTCTTGTTTTCTATTTTTTTTTTTTTTTTTTTTTTTTTTTTCTTTTTTGAGACGGAGTCTCGCTCTGTCGCCCAGGCTGGAGTGCAGTGGCGCAGTCTCGGCTCACTGCAAGCTCCGCCTCCCGGGTTCACGCCATTCTCCTGCCTCAGCCTTTCCGAGTAGCTGGGACTACAGGCGCCCGCCACCACGCCCGGCTAATTTTTTTGTATTTTTAGTAGAGACAGGGTTTCACCGTGGTCTCGATCTCCTGACCTCGTGATCCACCCGCCTCGGCCTCCCAAAGTGCTGGGCTTACAAGCGTGAGCCACCGCGCCCGGCCTCTTGTTTTCTAAAGTTGCTTTACCTTTTAAATATATTTTTGAAACTGCTAGTTAAACTTTAAAAAATACAGACTCAGAACTTAACTGGGATTCATTGAACCTATTGATTAATTTGGAAATAGTTTTCATCTTGATGAAATTGAGTCTAACAAGACATAAATGTTATTTTTCCTCCACTTCCTCCATTTAATTTCCACCAGCAACGTTTTATAGTTTTAAGTGTAGATTTATTGCATATCTTTTGCTAGATTTATTTTTATTTTATTTTATTTATTTATTTTTTGAGACAGAGTCTCGCCCTATCGCCCAGGCTGGAGTGCAATGGCATGATCTCCACTCACTGCAACCTCCACCTCCCGGGTTCAAATGATTCTCCTGCCTCAGCCTCCCGAGTAGCTGGGATTACAGGCACATGCCATCACGCCCGGTTAATTTTTGTATTTTTAGTAGAGAAGGGATTTCACCATGTTGGTCAGGCTGGTCTTGAACTCCTGACCTTGTGATCCGACCCCTCGGCCTCCCAAAGTGCTGGGATTACAGGAGTGAGCCACTATGCCTGGCCGTTAGATTCATTGTCAGACTTTAAAATTTTTGCTGCTATTGGGAATGGAGTATTTTAATTTTAATTTCCACTTATGCATATACACATTTTGGATATGGTCAGTAAAGAAAAGAAGAAACAGACAAATGATATTCAATTATAGCTGAAAGTGAGCATCTACATATTATTTCAAATGTGAGGTAGAGTGACTGAAGAAATAATTGTGCATAACTCTGCTGCACAATAATATCAATATCAATATTTTACATTTTAAACACTAACTTTTAAATAACATAATGGTAATAATTAAAAATTAAAATGTTGATTAACATTTCAGATTTATTTTATACGCAAGAAGGTTACAGATTTTTATACGCAAGAAGGTTACAGACTTCAACGGTGGCTTCACAGAAAAGCTGACTTAACATTCAGAATTCAGTGCACTTCTTCAAATTCTTCCTTTAACTTATACTTTTCAAAATAACCAAATATAATGCAAAATAAGTAAGCTGCATAAATCACGTAATGAGTAATACAAAAGGTAAGTTTACAGTGGAGAAACTTAATAGACATCATCTTAATTCATCACAGTTAACATACGAGTATCAGTACGAATTAACATCATGTGCCACTGGATTTGAAGAATGGTAAAGGACCTTGCTTCACTTCTGTGGTATTCTTGCCAAAATAATCTGAATATAAATCGGAGGAAGTATCAGACAAATTCAAACTGAGGGGGCTGACCTACCTTTTTTTTTTTTTTTTTTTGAGACAGAGTCTCGCTATGTTGCCCAGGCTGGAATGCAGGGGTGCAATCTTGGCTCACTGCAACCTCCACCTCCCGGGTTCAAGCGATTCTCCTGCCTCAGCCTCCCGAGTAGCTGGGATTACAGACGCGCGCCACCACTCCCGGCTAAGTTTTGTATTTTTAGTGGAGACAGGGTTTCGCCATGTTGGCCAGGCTGGTCTTGAACTGGCCTCAAGTGATCCGCCCACCTCGACCTCCCAAAGTGCTGGGATTACAGGCGTAAGTCACCGTGCCCAGCCCTACTTTTCCAAGTGAGACATATTTGTTAACACAAAGATGAGAGATACCTTATGAATATAAATACTTGTTTTCTTCCCGGGCCCAATTCCGTGAAGGAAATTCGAGGCAGGGGGTTCGAAGACAGGAAATGAGGCAGCATCGCCAAGACCTGCGTTTTGCTCAAAGAAAATATTGCTTATTTTTAGGCAAATAAGAAGTAATGTTGAGATCACTGGCACGATGGGAACCCAGTGGCAGTAGAGGTTTGAATGAACGAGGTATCTGGACAAGTCAAGTCAAGAAGTTTGTACCCTTGTGGTAGGAAATGGGTGGTAAGGATTTCCTTGTTAGGTAATTTCACACTGTCAAACTGATGGGTTAAGTTAGCTCACTTGGAGCAAAAATCACCCCGTAGTCGGCAGGGTTCGAACCTGCGCGGGGAGACCCCAGTGGATTTCTAGTCCATCGCCTTAACCACTCGGCCACGACTACAGCTGTGAAACCTTAGCCTTTGATATATTGGCGCAATCACGTGTCAGGTGACGCGTGCAAACTTCTGTTTTTGGTGAGTTTTTTGGAAACGCTAAGGTGAAATGAGAATTCTAGGAAAGGAAGTCAGGACGTCCTTGGTAATTGAGAGCACTGCAATTAGAGTCCTCATTGCATAAGCATTAACGTTTCCAGCAAATATCGTCAGTCGAATAACATCCAGCGAGCGCCTGCCTGCCCCGGGACCGGCCAGGCTTCTGTACTCGCTGGAGCTGGCACCAAACCTAGCCGGTACCGACGGGGAGTCATGGCCAACTCTCCTCTACCGGGATGTTCGGACTTCCAGGAGCCCAAAGCTCCTCGGTGAACGACGGTGTTCGTAGGGGATTCCAGGCACGGAATCGCTTCCGCTGATTTGTGTCTTAGGTGGAGGGAGCGAAAAATTATGTGGAAAAGTCTCCTCTCTGTCCCTTCGTTGTGACATTGTTATGTCTTTTAGGCTCAGAATCTGGTTTGAGTTTTGGCCGACACAAGGGCTTCCCGCGTTGCTCTAAATTTAGCCAACTCAGCAGGTTTTCTTCTTCTCTCTCTTACATTTTGACCTTAATATCTCAATAACAGTGTTTTCCTAAGACCTGAGAGTGATTTTGTCTAGCCCGCTTAGAGAGTCTTAATCTAATTTTCTAAAGAAGAAAGAGAGGTAGAGGAAGAGGAGAAAAGGGAGAGTGGGCAGAGGAGAAGAGAACGATGACAGATGGGTCTATTGTGACATCTGAAAGGAGGAGAGGAGAGGGGTGAAGAGAAGAGTGAAGGCTTTGCTATGGAAATATTAATAAAATCAACTATAAGAAATCCCATGGTTTAACGAAAGGGAGTCTGCTCTGAGGGGAGTATTAAGCTGAGTTTGGAGTAAGAGAACCAGATTCCATATTTAACTGAGGAGTCTGTTATTTAAACTTTCTTGTTAAAATGAGTATCAGTCACATAAACCTCCTTTAAAAATCGTGTCAAGTTATGAAATGACTAAATACAAATTTAAAGGAAAGTATAAGTTGTGATAGAAGGTGTTTCCATGTCATATCATATCCCTTTTATTTGGTCTACACATTTTAACAAGCATATAACATTTTAATTAGATTCCTTCAGAACTCTAGTTTGAAGGGAGTTAAATACTGAAGAAATAACAGACTTTTCATGCTTAAAAAAATCAGCAAAAAGGAAACTCGCTGTGATTAATATTAATGTGAACTGAATTTATTGAATCAATTATTGTTTTGCTTAGAATAAAAATGAACAGAGACTTGTGATAGCTTCAATCCTCTTTTTTTTTTCTCCTCATTCATATGTGTGAACCAAAGCATGGCAGAATAGATTCAGGTAAAACAAATGAATCAGGGTTCACTTGTAGGAAGCAAAACTATTCTAGACATTTTAGTCCCAAACTGAAAACAGTCCAAAGTCCATCAACAATAGAAAAGATAGTTGTTTTTCATACAAAGGAACAGTAGAGCAATAAGAACAAAGAATTTTCAATTACACACAAATTGGAAGAATCTTACAAACATAATATTGAAGTGATGCCATACACAAAGGCATACATGCTTTTGTTCATATATACTGTAGCTCAAAACAAACTAAACAAATCTGTGGTGTTAGAAATCAGGAAGGTGATTGTTGAAGGTAATTACACTGAGAAAGGCCATGAAGAGACTTGTTGGAGATCTTGGGAATGGTTCTATTTCTCAGTCTGAGTTCTGGGTTCACAGGTGTGTTCACTTTGTGAAAATTTCTTGAGCTGTGTAATTACGGTTTATATACTTTTCTGCATCAATATTGTGTTATACGTCAATTAAAAATGTACTTAGGCAAGGTGTGGTGGCTCACATATGTAATCGCAGCACTTTGGGAGGCCAAGGTGGGAGGATCACTTGAGGCCAGGCATCCAAGACCAACCTGGGCAACAGCCTGGGCAACGAAGCGAGACCCTCATCTCTACAAAAAAAAATTAATTACATTAGTTAATTAACTAATTAATTTTATTTTTGAGATGGAGTCTCACTCTGTTGCCCAGGCTGGAGTGCAGTGGCACGATCTCCACCTCCTAGGTTCAAAGGATTCTTCTGCCTCAGCCCTACGAGTAACTGGGATTACAGGCACACGCCACCAAGCCCAGCTAATTTTTGTATTTTCAGTAGAGACAAGGTTTCGCCATGTCGGCTAGGCTGGTCTCGAATTCCTGACCTCAGGTGATCCACCTGCCTCAGCCTCCCAAAGTGCTGAGATTAGAGGCATGAGCCACTGTGCCCGGCCAAATTAAATAATAAAAAAAAGTACCTAAGGATCAAAACCTCTCAAGCTATTTTAAATAAAATGGCATTAATAAAGAATGTAGAGGCTTACAAAATTTTTAGAAGAGAGGAAGGTATCAGTTCTAATTTGATTCTGCAGGAATTGTTCCCAAAATAACCTCAAGGAAATAGTCTCCATCAAGGCTGTTGTTGTTCCCACAATCAAGAAAGTAGGAAATCAAGATGCTTCTACTAGAATTGTTCATTTCAGGTAAGTCTGTCAGTGATTGGTGCCCAGGTCTTAATTTATAAAGATGATGGAGTGAAGACACAGAGAGGTCAATGCCATTGAAAGAAAATTATAATGTTATTCACAGTTTCCCTAGAAACGAGAAGTGCAGCACACCATGCAGGGCCACATTGGGAAGTACCAGTGTCACCCAGGAGGCAGAAAGGAGTGAAAAGGAAGGCATAAATTAAAGTCTTTATTGGGGTTGCCATGGGAAAGACAAGGCAAATCAAGGTAAACAGTTTAGAATTGGCTAGTTTGAATAATTCTGGCAGGCTTTGGATATAGAGGCTGTCCCTGGTTGTCTGATATTTGGCCCTTAGTTGATTTACCCCAGGGGAAATATTGGCTTAGTGTGTTAGTTAGATAAAGGAGGTCATTCAAAGTATGGACTCTGGATAGTAGGAGATGTAAATAACTGGCTATAGTTTGGGCCCTCTGATCAATGATGCCAAATGGATCAATGGATGCCAAATAGACAAATACAGGCTCAAAGAAAACACAGAGCAGTCAGAAAGCAATTTACATTTCTAAACAAGTTGCCAAATTCTGTTGCTGCTGGTCTGGGAACGATACTTTGAGAATCACATTTTGCAGAGCACAGCATGCCTCCCAGATGTGAATGAGCAAACTGATGCTCCTTATGTTGTGTTCCTCTGCAGAAAACCCCAATGAGTCCATGACAATGCTTGTGAACACAAAACAACAGAAACAGAAGGCTCCTTATTTCCATATTTGAAAATCCTGAGGCAAAGCTTAAATCACACCCAGAACCCTATCTGCAAGAATTGGAGAAATGTTGTTCTTTCTAGCCTCTGGTCTAGGAAAGCTCACTTGAAGGAGTTGGAGATGGTTACTACCAATCTACTATACCCTGTACAGATGTTGAAGCTGAAATGTTTTGCCAAAATAGAGGGCCTTCCCAGAGGATTAAAAGTAATGTCAGTATTGCACTGGGAGGGAACTTTCACTATCCTTGAAAGAGGACCCAGTGTAATAGACTGGTGTATTAGTCCATTTTCACATGTTCCAGGGCAGGAAGCATCCAGCATGGGAGAAAGATGTGGGCTGAGAGGCTAGGCCTATCTTGTCCCTTCAAGTTTTTCTGCCTGCTTTATATTCGCTGGTGGCTAATTAGATGGTGCCCAACCAATTAAGGGTGGGTCTGCCTTCCCCAGCCCAGTGACTCAAATGTTAATCTCCTTTGGCAACACCCTTACAGACACACCCAGAATCAATATTGCATCCTTCAATACAATCAAATTGACAGTCAGTATTAACTATCACACTAGACATGAATCCTTTCTCATAAATATGTATTACAAATATCTTCTTCTATTCTGTGCTTTGCCTTTTTACATTGTTGATGGTGTCTTTGGATGACTGAAGTTCTGAAGTCTGAAAGGTCAGTTTATCAATCTGTTTCTTTTATAGTTATTGCTTTTTGTGCTTATTAAACAGGAAGTATTTGCCAACCCAAAGTTCATGACAATAGTTCATTGTTTTCTTTATAACTTTTATTGTTTTAACTTGATTTGGATCTTTAATCCATCTTGAATTTTTTTAGGGAATAATTTAAGGAAGACGTTAGTGCCCACATTGTCTTCCTTTGTATATCCAGTTGATTCAGCATCACCTTTGGAAAAATCTCTTTCCCTGATTGAATTGCATTGTATGTGGTTTTACATAGGTAGATCCATTTTGTTTCATTGATCTCTATCTTTATGTCAGTAACACTCTTTCTTAATCAGTATAATATAAACCTCATTATGTGGTAGTGAAAGTCCTTCAGATCTGCTCTTCCTCTGCAAGATTTCCTTGGTGATTCTAGGTCCTTTCCAGTTGCACATGTGTTTTAGAAACAATTTGTCAATTCTACCAAAAGTCTTGTTTCAATTTATTTCAATTACATTGAATCTGAGCCTTTCAGTCAATGAATATTTTATATCCCTTCATTTATGTTGATATTTAAAAAATTATATGCACAGTGATTTGTAGCTATTAATGTACCACATATTTTTGTAGCTATTAATTTTGTACCAAAATTAGCTAATTAATGTACCACATATTTTTGTAGCTAATTAATGTACATATTTTTGTAGCTAATTAATGTGGTACATTAATTAGCTAATTAATGTACCACATATTTTTGTAGCTATTAATTTTGTACCAATATTTGTAGCTATTAATGTACCACATATTTTTATTGCATTTATTATCGTATTTATTATTAGGCCATTGATAGTGTTCTTGATATTGTAAATCACATTTTAAAAATGTATTGTCTATTTTTTCAAAGTATATATGAAAACAACTTATATTTGAATATTAGTTTTTGTACCCAGCAAACTTATTTTCACTTAATGATTCTAATGATTTGTAGATGTTAGAGATTTTTCAAATACATAAATACATTATCTGCCAATGATGGCAGTCCTATTTCTTCATTTCAATCTTAATATCTTTTAATACTTTGTCTTATGTAACGGCCTAGGATCTCCAACAATGTTGAATAGCAGTGGTGATAGTGGTCATGCTTGTCTTGGTCCCAATATCTGGGAGAAAGTGTTAAATATTTACTATAATTAGGATATTAAATGTAGGATTTTGTATATATGCATTCTGGGATTAAGAAATTTCCTTTCTATACATAGATTGCTTTCCTTTTTTAACCAATGTGGTGTTGAATTTTGTCAAATACTTTTACTGCATCTACTGATATGATTATTTGTTTTTTTCTCTTATACTTTGTGGTAAATTTAAAGTGATTGATTTTTTTATATTAAAGAATTCGTGTTACTGAAACACATTACAGCTTAACATTTGACTGTTCTTTCTGCATATTACTGGGTCTGATTGTTCTTACTGTCTTTAGTTGTTTTTAGTGGTTTTATATCTAGAATGTTTAACACAAAGATTGACTTGTAATTTCTTCTTTAGTAATTCCTTGTCAGGTTTTAGTATAAAGATTATGCTGGCCCTACAAAGAAAATTGTGAAGAGTTTTCATTTTTTTCTATTTTCTGAAAGAGTATGTGTATATTAGATCTTCCTTAACATTTTAAGATTTCAGCAATGAAGCCATTTTTGCATAGTGTTTGCCTGCTTTCTCCAGGAGACGGAGGTTTCAGTGAGCCAAGATCACACCATTGCACTCCAGCTCTAGCGACAGGGTGGGACTCCGTCTCAAAAACAAACAAACAAACAAAATAGATTGGGCCTGGTGCAGTGGTTCCTGCCTGTAATCCCAGCACTTCGGGAGGCTGAGGCCAGTGGATCTCGTGAGCCCAGAAGTTAGAGACCAGCCTAGGCTATATAGAATATTAATCTAGATATTAATCATTTGATGGCTTCAGATATAGATATAGATATAGATATAGATATAGATATAGATATAGATATAGATATTGCAAATGCCTTTTCCATTCCTTGGCTGTGTTTTCACTCTTTTAATGCTGTCTTTTGCAGCCAATACATCCCTTATTTAAAATAAGCCCAATACATCTTATTTTATGATTTATGTTCCTTATGTACTGTTTGAGAAATCTTTGCCTAGCCCAAGATCATGAAGATGTTCTACTGTGTTTTCTTCTAGAAATTTTATCTTTTTTTCTATCACATTGATGTCTATTATATAATAAAATAATTTTGTTTATAATGTGACATAGGGGTCAAGGTTTATTTTTACTCTATGTGATTAAAAAGATCATTCCTACTTGACTGAATTGACCTACCTGTTTTGTAAAGTGGCAGCGTAAGTTTTCAAGCTTAGTTAATCTTCTACAATATTGACATGATTTTTCAAATTCCTTTGCATTTACAAAAATATACTTAATTTCCACAAAAATACATGCTGGTATTTTGATTGGGATTTCATTGAATCTATTGATCAATTTAGGAAAAATTAATATCCTAACAATATTAAATCTTCCAAATTATAAACCTGATATATCATTTCACTTATTTAAGTCTTCTTTAATTTATCCCAGTAATGTTTTTTAGTTTTTATTATAGTTTTTTTGCACACTTTTTTTACATTTATTAATGCTGTTGTAAATGGAACTTTTTGTTGTTGTTGTTTTATGAAACAGTGTCTCACTTTGTCACCCACGCTGGAGTGTAGTGGCATGATCATGGCTTACTGCACCCTTGACCTTCCAGGTTCAAGCGATCCTCTTACCTCAGCCTCCCAAGTAGCTGAGACCACAAATGTGCACCACCACGCCTGGCTAATTTTTTTACACAATGTTTTTGTAGAGATAGGTTCTCACTATATTGTCTAGTCTCAGACTCCTGGGCTCAAGAGACTTTCCTGCCTCTGCCTCCCAAAGTGCTGGGATTACAGGTGAGAGCCACTGCACTCATCCTCAAAAATTGACTTTTTAAAATTTCATTTTTCATTTGTTTGTTGCTAGTATATGTGAGCATATTTGATATTTTGTATATTGACTACGAAGTCGGTACCATGCTAAATTTACTTACTAATTCCAATCATTTTTTAGATTCTTCTCAGTTTTGTACACTTATAATCAAGTTATCTTCTAATAATGAAGGCTGTATTTATTTCCCAATATTAATATCAATCATTTATTTTTCTTATTTTACTGCAGTAGCTACTATTGCCACCATAGTATTGAATAGAAGTGATAATCGTGGGCATTCTTGTCATGTTCCCAAACTCAGGTTCATTGTAGGTGTTTTGTAGTTAAGATTTATTACACTAAAGAAATTCCCCTTTATTCTCATTTTGAGAGTTTTTAATCATGAATTGTTGAATTTTATCAAATGCTTAGTCTATGTCTACTAAGATGAAAATTTGGCTTTTATATTTATTCTATTAATGTGGCAAATTACATTTTAAAAAGTTAAACCAAATTTCCATTTCTAGAGTAAATCTCATTTGAATATAATGTTTTGACTTTTAAAATAATATGCTTTATTTACTTTGCTGATATTTTGGTAAAAAGTTTTGAGTCTATGTTTAAAAGAAATATTGGCTTGTAATATTCTGCTCTTGTACTCTCTTTTTGGGTTTTGGTATCAGAATTATGTCTGTGTAGTTAAATTAGCTGAACAATCTTTTCTCTTTTTCAGTTCTCTGAATAGCTTTCTGAAAGACTGATATTATTTATCTCTTACTTGTATGTGGGAATTCACAAGTGAATCTACCTATGCCTGGAGGTGTATATGAGTGGCTCTTTAAATTATGGATTTAATTTTTCCAATAAGTATAGGACAATAAAGATTTCCTATTGCTTTTTGTGTCAGTTGTGGCATATTGTTTTTCTTTCTTTCTTTCTTTCTTTCTTTCTTTCTTTCTTTCTTTCTTTCTTTCTTTCTTTCTTCTTTTTTTTTTTGAGACGGAGTCTCACTCTGTGGCCCAGGCTGGAGTGCAGTGGCGCGATCTTGGCTCACTGCAACCTCCACCTCCTGGGTTGAAGCAATTCTTGTGCCTCAGCCTCCAGAGTAGCTGGGATTACAGGCATGTGCCACCAGGCCCAGCCAATTTTTGTATTTTTAGTAGAGACAGGGTTTCACCGTGTTGGCCAGGCTGGTCTCAAACTCCTGACCTCAGGTGATCCACCTGCCTTGGCCTCCTGAAGTGCTGGGATTACAGGCGTGATCCACTGCACCCATCCATATTGTGTTTTTCAAGGAATGTATCTATTTCATCAAATGTTTCCCATATATTGACATAAACACATTTATAATACCTCTTTCTTGTTTTTAAAATATCTTTAGGGTGTATATATATACACATATAATGTTTCATTCCCAATGCTAGTATTCATGTGTTATCTTACCCTCTTTTTAAAATCAGTCTTATTCAAGGTACATTCATTTTGTCAGTCTTTTCAAAGAACCAAACTTTTACTTTGTTGATTTTCTGTGATGTATGTTTGCTTTCCATTTTATTGATTTGTGCACTTATTTTTAATAGCTCCTTGTACTTTTTGCATTTAAATTGCTGGCTTTTTATAATCTCTTGAGTTAGATCACTGATTTTCAATCTTTCTATTGTTGCAATACATGTAGTTAAAAGTAAAAATTGTTCTCTATAAACAGCTTTAGATGCATTAGACAAATTATAATACGTCTTATTTTCATTATCTTTCAGCTTAAAACATTTAAAAATTTCTATTGTGTTTTCTTCTTTGACCTGTAGAGTGTAGGAAACAAACTGCTTTATTTCCAAACATTCAGAGTCTTCTGGTAGTTTTTCCGGGATACAACAAAGACTGAAGCTTTGTTACAATTTGTCTGGTTTAGTTTCTCCTTGCTGTGAAGGCATAGCCTTACTCCTTTTATGTGGTCCTTACTTTAAAGGTTTATCACTTAGTGCTAAGGGTTAGTATTTCTGAAGTCTCAAAACAACAGCCATTTTACCAATGGGGCTCCAACTGGGAGAGGCATGAACATCAACCTCTGTCTCCCTAGAACCATGCAGCTACTGGATCTCTAGAGATCATTAGCCTTCCAGTTGCTCTTTCCTGTACTGGAATATCTTCCTGTGTAGGTACAACTTAGGAATTAGCCAGTAATATAAGGGGAATTTATAATACAAATTTGAGATCTTTCTCTGTGGTTCCCTCATCACTTGAATTTTGACCATCAAGTTCTATGCACGTTAGTAGCCCCAAACTCTGACCAGTATCTCCTTAGTCCAGCACAACTGCCTCTTTCCACATGAGGTCTATTCCACGATGGTGCAATACAGGACACACCTTCAGGAAGAAAGCACTTTTGAATGTGCAAACTCATATAATGTGCTTCCCTTCTCTCAAGGATTGTAGTTTGTCAAGCCTTGCCTGGGTTGACAGCTCATCAGTGCCTTCAAACAGTTGCTTTAAGTCGGGCGTGGTGGCTCACACCTGTAATCCCAGCATTTTGGGAGGCTAAGGCGGGTAGATCACGAGGTCAGAGTTCAAGATCAGCCTGGCCAACATGGTGAAACCCTGTCTCTACTCAAAATACAGGCCTGTAATCCCAGTCACGTGGGAGGCTGAGCCAGGAGAATGGCTTGAACTCAGGAGGCGGAGGTTGTGGTGAGCCAAGATTGTGGTACTGCACAGCAGCCTGGGCGATAGAGCGAGACTCTGTCTCAGAAAAAAAAAAGGCGGAAACAAACAAACAATTGCTTTATAGTTCTTATCCACGATGAATCATTTTTCTTCTAGATTAAAAAAGAAGTAATAGATTAAAAAGAAAGTAATAGAGACAAACAAGATTCAATGTTAGGTGAAAAGGATGGGGCATCAATCACTCTACTGTACAACAGTGTTAACAAAGAAAAGAATCTATTGGCTGAAAGTGCTGCACAATAATATTAACTTTTAAATTCGATGGCCAAAATTTCATGACAAAATGTTAATAATTATTATTTTTCTTTTTTTTTTTTTTCGAGACAGAGTCTCGCTCTGTCGCCCAGGCTGGAGTGCAATGCTGCGATCTCAGCTCACTGCAACCTCCGCCTCCTGGGTTCAAGTGATTCTCCTGCCTCAGCCTTCGAGTAGCTGGGATTACAGGTGCCCGCCACCACGCC